>NC_135385.1:18081756-18086756 GCF_049243985.1 Paroedura picta | reverse complement strand
CTCCAGAGGAGAAGAAAAATAGCACAGGATATCTCCGATGATGATGAGCTAGTTCTTTCGCTCCAGTGAGTTTTTCACGGGGTGCTGGGTCGGGCGGTCACGGGGGGGGCCCTCTTAGATTGCCACCTGCAATCTGGAATGGTACAGTCCATCCTGCCACCTCAGGGATTTACCACCTCATTACCCTGCATGTGCGGAGCAGGCCTGCGGAGTAGCTCTTTCCGGATTTTTCTCCGAGCAGGCACACTGAATAGCACAAACAGCAAAATGGCAGATGCCGGTACACAACACGCTGCCAAAGCTCAGTGCAGCAAGCACAGAACTGTTTCTCCTTACGTGGTTTTCCCCGTGGAAGAGAGCCCGCCTCGGAGCAGGAGCTGTGACAGTGACACAGGAAAGCCGCCTAGGAAAGCTACCGAAATCCCGCGGGAGGGTGCAGAAAATGCTGAAGAAACAGCTGTCAGGAAACGCTTGGGGACTGTCCTCTGGAGAGACCTCCAGCTGGAGAACCAGAAGTGGCTCCGTTGAGATGGGGCAGGCTGGACCTGCTCCAGTTCTGGAACCAAGTTGAAATTCGCCTTGTTGAATAAAAGCCAGGGGTGGCGTAGTGGAGAGGACGTTGGACTCAAACTGGGGAGATCCAAGGTGAGACCTCCTTGGGTGACCATGCACTCTTCACAACATTGCTCTGGGGATATAATTTGGGGTGGGGGGGAGCCATGAGATCCCCCCCTTAGGGGAAAAGTGGGAGGAGAACGCAGGGAGAGGCAGAAATGGAAATTCAGCAGTCGTGGGTCTACAGCAGGGGTAGTCAAACTGCGGCCCTCCAGATGTCCATGGACTACAATTCCCAGAAGCCCCTGCCAGCATTTGCTGGCAGGGGCTCCTGGGAATTGTAGTCCATGGACATCTGGAGGGCCGCAGTTTGACTACCCCTGGTCTACAGGGAAAACTCTGGAGCGGTCAAGGAACAGAAATGGACTTGTTTAGCTCTAGTTTGTAACATCAGATTTTGGGGAGGGGGGACGCAGTTGTTGAAATCCCCTCTTCTGCACAATTGTTAAACGTTCACCAAGTCTTTCCTCCCTTGTATGTAGTCACTGGGGCCATTTTGAGTCCTTAAGGATCCGTTCCAGCTTGTCTTTCCCAGTGATACTTTTTATTTGCAAAACTGCAGCCTGGGTCCCCCTGCGAGTTGGGCATTTAGACCGCAATTTTGCCACACGAAATTTCCTCCTACTGAAGGAGACCATGGGTCTTTTACGGTTCGCACTGTTTGCTCTTATACCCTTTGTGCCACACCAGGCTGCCACTGGGTGTTTGCAACGGAGCAGTTTGCCCCGCCTATTCTTGGTTCCAGATGGGGGAAGATTTTCCCTGCCGGACCTGGTCCGCCCCAGATTAGTGTCTCCACATAAGGCAGCTGAGGTAGAAAGGTTCCGCCATGATTTATTATTTTTTTTCTGTTTAGGATGCCTGGGTAAATTAAACGGAGTGGTAGAGTTTGTTTGCATGCAGGAGATCTGAGTTTTAACCCCCAGCGTGTGAGGTTCAAAAGACCTGCTCGTAGGTGATGTGAAAGCCCCTGGAGCGCAGCTGGGAGTTCGAGGGGACCAGCGTGACTTTGATGGACTGACAACCTCATTCATTAGAAGGCAGCTTCAGCGGGTCGTGTGGGAGCTGAGGCTAAGCCTGGGCAGCTTGATAAATTGCCCAGCCGCACCGGCTGTCCACATTGATGAGCCTGACAAACCGGCTCGACTGAAGAGGCGGCCTGAAAGCCAGGGGGGTGCAGAGCCCCTCTGATCCTCACTGCTGAAGCCTGGTCGGGTGAGAATGAACTCTGGACTGAAGGCTGAGGCACGTATTGGGCTTCACGAGCACTGGAGCAGGAGTGGCCAAACGGTGGCAGGGGCTCATGGTCATTGTAGTCCATGGGCATCTGGAGAGGCACAGGTTGGCCAGCGCGGCACTAGATCCTCCCTGCTTTCTGCACAGTCTGCAGGGACCACTCGATCCATGGTACTGGAACCTGATTGGATGTCTTCGGATCACATTTTGCCTCGGCAAAAACCACAGGTTTTACTTCAACAGAGCAGAGCCTCCACTTGGCGGACAGGTGGATCGGAGAGCGTGCTGTCCTTCAAGTTACCTGGCGGATACCTTTTTTTTTGTACAGCAACCAGCACAATGAACTGAGCTCAGCAGATTCTTTAAGAATCAAAGCTGTTGTGGATGAGCCAGGCATCTCTATCCCGTTTCCGGATAGAGAGCCAGTTTGGTGTAGTGGTTAGGAGTGCAGACTTCTAATCCGGTGAGCCGGCCTTGATTCCCCGCTCCTCCCCCACATGCAGCCAAGTGGGTGACCTTGAGCTAGTCACAGCACTGATAAAGCTGTTCTGACTGAGCAGGAATATCAGGGCTCTCTCAGCCTCACCTCCCTCACAGGGTGTCTGTTGTGGGGAGAGGAAAGGGAAGGCGACTGTAAGCCACTTTGAGACTCCTTCGGGGAGAGAAAAGTGGCATATAAGAACCAACTCTTCTTCTTCTTCTTCTTCTTCTGCAATATCAGGGCTCTCTCAGCCTCACCCACCCCACAGGGTGTCTGTTGTGGGGAGAGGAAAGGGAAGGCAATTGGAAGCCACTATGAAACTCCTTCGGGTAGAGAAAAGCGGCATATAACAACCAACTCTTCTTCTTTTTCTTCTTCTTCTACTGCATGTTGAAGCAAGAATCCATTTTATATTAATTTTATTTATCTCCTTACGTTTATATACCGCCTTCCCCTGCAGCCAGGGCGGTTTACCGTGACTCCATGGCGCAATACTGAGAATGTTGTCCTTGTAAATATATCAAACATATAATTATAGAGTTGTGTGTTTGAAATATGCAGCGCAGCCTGCCTCTTCTGCCACGCAGGTGTCTTCAGTGGACACGGATACATGCATATCGCTTCATAAGAACCAGTGGGGCATGGTGGTTAGAGAAAGTTGGTTTAGGATCTGGGAGACTCCGGTTCAAATCTGCCGCGAAAACTCACGGGGTGACCATGGGGCAGGCACATGCTCTTCGCCTAACCTGCCCCACAGAGCTGTTGTGTGAATTGTAAAACGAAAGCGGGGAAGACGGATTTTGTGCGTCACTTTGGGGCCAGCGGGGAGAAAATAAATAAATAAATCACGACCGCAAAGGACAACGGCACCAGTTGGGTACATCTGAATTTGGATGACTCCCATGTGTCCTAAAGAACAACCGACGGAAAAATACAATCTTCGGCACCGAGTCTGACCGAATTCGGGAGGGGACAAAAGTTCTAAAGACCCTCCATTATTCTGAAGTCCGGGTCTTCGTTACCGAAGGCAGACTAACGAGCCAACCCCAGCCATCTTTCAAAACCAAAAACGTAATAATGGTGAACTCTCCAAGCGCAGCGTTTTTCATAAAAGGAAGACGTGTAGCATCCTGTCCGGCGTTGAATCAGGTAACTTCCGTCAGAGGATGAGTAAATTGTGGATGTCAGGAAAGCAAGTCCCTCCCCAAGCGCCCGAAAATTATGTACCTAATTCTCGATTTCGGTACCCAGTGAGGGCTGAGCATGAATAATGCATCTGCGGCTCGACGTCTCCAGTATGGAGGGAAGATTTTAAATGTTTAATTATTCAAATGAAGGAATTAACTTACTGTGCTTCTCTTGCAGTTCTGTCAGCGACTCTGAACTTATAGAGGGGGAAAGGTGTCGGGTAATAGAGAGAGGGTGTTATAATAAAGAGGAGGGAATTAACGGTGGAGAAATGAGACGGGGGAAAAAATCCCGAGCATTCTGAGAGAAGGGGAAAGGAGGGCCGCCGTTAGGCGCACGGCAGAAACATTGACTCTAGAATTTAATGCCCTGAGACCACTGCTTTTCATTTTCCGCGAAAAAGTAAAAGCAAGCTGCTAGCCCACAAGACAAAGATGGAACGGCAGCAGCAACAAAAAGACATGGTCAAGGTTTGCTGAAATTTTGAAGCAAGAGAGGAAACCAAGAGGGCTTACAGAAGGATTCCATTGCTAATGGAAATCTGCTCGGTGTGGCAGTGATTTTTCTCCCTAATTCTGGTTTAAGTATAAGAGTGTTTTGAAAATTAATTCCAGGATCACAGCATGCATGCAGATTCACTTGCAGTTCATTTGTATCGCTCGCTCCGCTCTGAATTTTGACGTGCCTTTCGTTGCTGGAACATGGAAGAAGGGCGTCAGTCAAAGCTCGACCCTCTTAAATTCAAATCTTAATTCCGAACCTCCCCCCAATGGATATGTCAGTTCTTCACAAGGCAAGATCTGACCAGGGAATGGATGTGTCTTATCTCAAATATGTATGCATGTAAACAGACAAATATGAATGTTAAGGTTCTGGATTTGCCATCTTGCCCCCTGCAATGGCTGAACTGTATTTTAAAGTTTTGAAATCCATGGGAATTGTAGTCCATAGAGATCTGGAGAGTCACAGTTTGGTCACCCCTGCCCTTGTTGTAGCTTCAAGCCTATAAGCCAGCAGTGGCCAAACTGTGGTTCTCCAGATGTCTATGGACTACAATTCCCAGCATTAGGCTCTTCTCCAGGGAGTCCTTCCTTCTCATGAGGTGGCCAAAGGATTTGAGTTTCACCTTCAGGATCTGGCCTTCTAAGGAGCAGTCAGGGCTGATCTCCTCTAGGACTGACCGGTTTGTTCGCCTTGCAGTCCAAGGGACTCGAAAGAGTCTTCTCCAGCACCAGAGTCCAAAAGCCTCAATTCTTTGACGCTCGGCCTTCCTTATGGTCCAACTTTCGCAGCCATACATTGCAACTGGGAAGACCACAGCCTTGACTAGACGCACTTTTGTTGGCAAGGTGATGTCTCTGCTTTTTAGGAGGCTGTCTAGATTTGTGAAAGGTGAAGGGAGTAATTTTTCCCTTGCCTCCCCTTGAGTGATCTTGCTACACCAGTGGTGGTGTCCTGATCTGGCACTCGTGCATTATAA